>NC_091472.1:4535382-4547882 GCF_036971445.1 Narcine bancroftii
TAGAAACAAAGGGGAGGGGGAGAGAGAGGGGGTAGAGAGAGAGGGGAGAGAGAGAGAGGGGCAGAGAGAGAGAGGGTAGAGGGAGGGAGAGGGGGGAGAGAGAGAGGAGGGGGAAGAGAGAGGGGGAAGGGGAAAGAGAGGGGGAGAGAGAGGGTGGGAGAGAGAGAGAAGGGGGAGAGAGGGTGGGAGAGAAACTGAGGTGGAGGGGGGTAGAGAGAGAGGGGGAGAGAGAGAGGGGCAGAGAGAGAGAGGGTAGAGACAGGGAGGGGGAGAGAGAGGGGGGAAGGGGAAAGAGAGGGGGAGAGAGAAGGGGGGAGAGAGGGTGGGAGAGAAACAAAGAGGGGGAGGGGAGTGAGAGGGGGTAGAGAGAGATGGGGAGAGAGAGAGGGGCAGAGAGAGAGAGAGGGTAGAGGGAGGGAGAGGGGGGAGAGAGAGAGGGAGGGGGAAGAGAGAGGGGGAAGGGGAAAGAGAGAGGGTGGGAAAGAGAGAGAGAGAGAGAAGGGGGGAGAGAGGGTGGGAGTGAAACTGAGAGGGGGAGGGGGGAGAGAGAGAGGGGGTAGAGAGAGAGGGAGGGGGGGGGGGAAAGAGAGAAAATCCCTCTGCTCGCCGTCACAACCCGCCAGCCGCCGCCGCCTCTCCTCAGTCCCCTCACATTGACCCCAGTGACTCCTCACCGCGGTTCATCTGTGCACCCGCGATCACATTGCCATTCGCTTCAGGATGATTATGGATAAGATGAGTCTGACTGAGACGTGCAGGGAAACACTTTGAATTATTATCAGGGGTGTGTAAGGAAAGGCATCCAGAGATCGATCCGGGCAACAACCCGTTGGGGAGAGATCTTACAACGAAGTGAGGAAATATTTTGAACCCTTTCCAACTTGAATCCCGGACCCCGGCTCCCTCATTGTTCTCGCTGCCTTCTTCAATGATGCCCATGGGGGGCAACACGGTTTCTTTTTGGGTTGGGTCCGGCCATGTGAAGTGCCCTCTCAATTCAGATGGGCCGTCCCGACGCGAAGAAACACCTACCGTAAACTGGAGTAACTGCCCAGCGCTGGGAAGCCCGATCCCTGGGAACAGAGGACGCTGAGGAGGGCGAAAAGTGTCACCGAATGGGAGCCGAATCCGATCACCATTTCGAAAGATCCTGCAATGCAAAAATAAAATTGAATTACTCAATAATAAAAATTCGGACAAGTCTTCTCCTCCGTCCCCCTCCTTCCTTCTGAGTGAACTTCACTGACCGTTTCCATTTTGGTCTGAATATCTTGCTTAATTCATACTCATAAGAGGACATGAGTTAAGAGTGAAAGGGGAAAAGTTTGGGGGGAACTTCTTCACACAGAGAGGGGTGGGGGTGTGGAACCAACTGAAATGGTGAGTGTGGGCTCAATGTTAACATTTCAGAAGAATTTGGACAGGTCCGTGGATGGGAGAGATATGGAGGGGTATGGACTGGGTGCAGGTTAGTGGGATAAGGCGCAGACTAGAAGGGCCGAAGGGGTCTGTTTCTGTGTTGTGATGCTCTATAGTTCTAAAGAAGGATAGAAATATATGCAAGTAAATGGAGAGTTATGGCTGTGAGATCGGGAAGGTTTTGTTGGGTGATATATAGGTCGGCACAGCATGGTGGGCCGAAGGGCCTGCAATGTGCTGTCATGCTCCGTCTTCTAAGGCCACTCGGCCCTTCGCGTCTGCCCCCACCATTCCATAACACCATGCCACCTCAGTACTCTTTTCCTGCTTTCTATCCATATTTTCCAATTCAATTATTCCCAGGGTTAGACCAAGGGCCAAATTAGCCCAGTTAGGGTACAGCACAGTTGGATCTATCGATAACTCCCTGCAAGAAGAAGCTGCCACGTCAACGAAGGTGGGGGGTGGTGGGGGTGGGGGAGACAGAGCCCCTATAATGCGAGCGTGTTCATTTGGAAAACTTACAGGACGAGGATGTTCGCTGCCTTGGCGTCGACCGCTGTCCGTGGTGCTGAATGTGAAACTGCCTCTATCTCTCTTGCGATGCCTTTGTGGCTTCTGCCCTCTTCGTCCTCGCCAGACGAGATGCCTTCGCCCGACCCAAACTCTTCGTCTGCAAGTCTCAACAGCCTGAAAGTTGCTGATTTTATACCATCGGCACGTCTCCGTCCACGAAGGGAGGTCACGTTTCCGTTGCGAGGAGATGCATGGGTGCAGGGCCAAAGACGTCAGCGCTATTCCCTGTGGGATTGGGGCGTGTTGGCAGAGCGGACTGAGCAGTTTGTGGGGCGATCAACATCAAATCCAGACGGCACCGGCGTTCCGGCGTCTAACTGTTGCTTATCGGGCAAATTGGAACCAAGACCCTTATCCGACCAGTTCTGACAATCCCGAATACGGCCGTTTGGCCCATCAAAAGCAGTCGAATTGATTCCTACTTTCTCCCCAAGTATTCATTTTAACAGGTGGATATTCTGTCCAACAAAGGAGACACATCATTTGCCTCCCTCTTCACTGGGGGATATCCCCCCTGCAGCAGGACGGCACAGTCAACACCTCAAGGTCTCCTGTCCGCCAGAGTCCCCTTTTATTTTAAAATAGCCTCTCTCAACTTAAACATGTTTGCAAGGGTTTGGTGTTCTACCTCGCAATCTCACATAAATGAACAGGACACGAGCCCAGTTGAAGGAATCTGGGACAATTCATTTTTTGATTCTCAGCGTTGCCTCCCTCCCCTCCGCTATAATATAGCGTGACACTGTGTGCAGGGCAGATAGGGTTCATTTACGCAAAGCCCAAGATGTACCCGTTATCCGCAATGCGATTACACTTGCAGTGATCATTCGGGTACCACGAAAGCGGCGAATCTCCAATCAAACCCTTTCTTCGCGCCTCGCGGCTTGGACCCTTGCCTGTCCACTGAACGATCTCTCGGTATTGCATGACCTGTGTGTTGGCAGAGGCTGATCGATACCATGTGCAGGTTACTAAGTGTAATCTAATGGAGAGATTCACAAAGTTTATGAGCGGAATAATGGGCTCAGAGACTGAAATCTAATCAATGTGTTTGGGGGTTTGTATATAAAACAATTAGCGCAAAAAATGAATTAGAAATACTAAGTCCCAGCTGAGTGAATGCGTAGGACGGCGGCTTTAGTGCACACTGTATTCCGCAATTATAGTGTAACCAAGTCAGACGTGGCAGTCCAGTGGAAGGCTACTTTTTTTTGTTTAAAGCAGTGGTCTTCAAACTTTTTTTCTTTCTACTCACACACCACTTCAAGTATTCTCTGTGCCATAGCTGCTCTGTGATTCCTAAGGGATTGCTTAAGGTGGGAAGATAAAGTTTGAAAACCATGCCTTAATAGTCCCTCATTGACTTGTTATGTGGACGGTTTCATAACTCCAAAGGAAATGGGTCAATGACAAGTTTTCCCAAGCAAAATATTTCAATTGGGTCTAGAGCAGTGATTCTCAACCTTTCCCCCCTCCCCCCCCCCCCCCCCCCCCCCCCACTTACATACCATCTTAACCAGTCCCTTACTTATCACAGAGCACCTATGACATCGGGATTACTTAAGGTGGGATGTGGGTGGAAAGAAAAAGTTTGAGAACCACTGTTTTAATCGTCCCTCATTGACTGGTTATGTGTGCCGCTTCAGATCTCCAGAGGAAATGGGCTAAGAACAATTTTTCTCAAGCAAAATATTTCAGTAACAATTGGGCCGAGAGCAGTGATTCTCAACCTTCCCTTCCCACTCACATCCCACCTTAAACAATCCCTTCCTAATCACATGGCATAGGGATTACTTAAGGTGGCATGTGAGTGGAAAGAAAAAGTTTGTGGACCACTGTTTTAGACTGTGCATAGGTAGTAGAGGGTGAGGTGGTGGTGGGGGGGGGGGGGGGGGAATTAAAGCACGCAAAGGAATCAGTGGATCTGCATGCAGGTTAATAGATAATTTGGGAAGAATTCAGAATCAGAATTTATTGTCATGAACATGTCACAAAATTCATTGTTTTGTGGCAGCATCACAGGTGCAAGTATTGCTATAAATTACATTTAAAATAAATAAATTTGTGTAAACTAGGAGAGAGTGAGGTCATGTCTGTGGTTTGATGGCAGAGGAGAAGAAACTGTCCCTTGTGTTTAGGCTCCTGTACCTCCTTCCTGATGGCAGCATTGAGAAGAGGGCATGGCCTGAGTGCTGAGGGTCTTTGCCTCGAAGGGTTTGAATGGGTGGCACAGATCATATTTGATACCCAGGTACGAGCTGCAGGCTTGGATTATCCAGGGGTATGTTAGCCTGGGTGTAGATTACAGGGTAAATCAGAGTTAATTCTCAAACAATCCAAGGGGTGGAGAGATATCAACATGAGGGAGAATGGACACGGAGAATATTTATTTGGTGCAACTTAGATTTTATACTTTTGAGAAAAAAAATAACTCTTCTCATTTTACTATCTGCTTGATTCATTCTTTGGAAAGCCACAGGCAAATTGATCCTGAAATCCCGATATCCCATCCTTCCTGGTACTACGTGACCCGCCAAGAGAGTCGGCCAATAACATCAGTGATTGAGCACAGTGTAATCTAGGTATTCAAGTATCATTCATTAATCAGAGTCCGTTTTGTGTTCAGTCTGTTCTTAAGTAGACCTGCAGGTACAATGAGGGCAAATCCCTTCACCTGCAAATGATTTTGAAATGACCTGGGATAAAACATCAAGCTAACAATCCCATCCAGCTCCAGCCCTCTGTTGGCTAGTTTGTGCGACTGATTTAAATGCTCAGTTAGAATTCAAACCAGTGATAGGAAGTCAGAAAGATTCTGTTGTCTTGGAATAAAAGGTACAAATGTGATACTATTTGCATTTCATTTTACATATCTGTGCCAAGGGAGAGCCCAATTGATATGCTTGGAATGTGAAACAATTAGATTTTTTATTTTGTTTTCCAAATTCTCTGCCTATTGAAAGCCAGGCTTCCTGGAAAGGTTTGGTGGGAAAATTCTAACAGTCAAACAATTGGCTGATTCTGCAATTCTAACATCAAGTTTAAATTTTATTTTCTTTCTATTTATATATTAACATTTGATTTAAGAATTGTAAACCACATCCATACATTCTTTGGCTTGGCTTCGCGGACGAAGATCTATGGAGGGGTAAATGTCCACGTCAGCTGCAGGCTCGTTTGTGGCTGACAAGTCCGATGCGGGACAGACGGACACGGTTGCAGAGGTTGCAAGGGAACATTGGTGGGTTGGGGTTGGGTGTTGGGTTTTTCCTCCTTTGCCTTTTGTCAGTGAGGTACATATTGAATAAAAGTACACATAGGAAGAATACAAGTAGCATATTTATATATATACATATGTATATATATATATATATATATATATATATAGGAAAAAGGAAAGAAAAAGCCCCTCATCCCTCCCATCCTGCAGGAGAATGTTGGTAACAATTATTAATTCAATATATATATATAAATGGAGTGAAGGGTTAACAGCGGGACGGACTACCAGGAGTCTCTTACATCTTCAAACCAACATGTTGTAAATATGGGCTCCATACTTCCAAGAAAAAATGATATTTATTATGTCGATTATGTTACTTTCTCTTTTTTTTTCGAAATTTATTTATAATATCTCCATACATTCATTTCAAATTGACTTAGTATAATATTACATAATAGATACTAAATAATTTTCAAATTTTCACCCCCCCCCCCCCACCTCCCCTAACCCCTTAGGAAACCACCTTGTGGTGGTTAATTCCCAAAAACCCAAATGGGTGTGGTATAAACCACAAGTGGCATATGACTTTCGGGAGCAGGAGTACCACTCCCTCCCAGCCCCCCCCAGGCAGACAAAATACACGTATAAACCGAAAAATCATCATTTCTTATATCCATAAAACCCCGGTCCATCAATTTAACCAATCTTATTCATAAACTTTTTTTTTGAAAATCCAAACTTGATATTACATTTTGCACCCTTTCCACCCTCCCAACACTGAGTTAAACATTGTTTACAATCAATAAAAGTTTTTTTTTAAATTTTTTTTTCAAGTCTTCAATTTATCTTCATAAAACATTTCAAATCAATATTCATCACCATCTTTCAAAGGGGTGTCCAAGGCCAGCTTATCCGACAGTCCAATTAATGAGCTCCGTTCTTAAGAAAATTCCAGCCTTGACTCCGTGGTTCTGTCTGGGCAAGTAGGCCGAGTTTCTTCCAAAGTCGGAGAGTGTAGTTTTGTTCTGTATTTGAACTCTATTTTCCTTAATCTTTGTTGCCATTTTAAACTAAAAACAATTGATAAACAAAACAAAGACTTTTAACAGAAAAGAAATATTCTTAAAACGGGTATTTATATAACTGCCTGGGGGAGACCGGGAATGCACGTCCGCTCCCTAAGCCATCTTGCCACGCCCCCGATTATGTTACTTTCTCAAGTGGAATACATAATTCAACACACCAGCTCTCCATCCCAAAATCTGTATCTGATTTCCAACTAATGGCCATGCACTTCCTATAAACAGCTGAAGCCAATTGTAAAAATTCAAAAGTTAATACTAACCGCTTTAATATTACCCAACAAAACGAACGTTGATTGGATCCCGTGAGAGTTTAACTTATAGTATTTCCTCCAAAAAAAATCTTTAACCTGAAACCAGAAAGACTTTACCCTAGAGTGAAAAAAGGAACCAACTTCCTGGCCACATCTCAGACATAAATCAGACAGTGTTGAATTCAACTTGTTTAATTTTTAAGGAGATAAAATATAATTGATGTAAAAAATTATATTGAACTAATCTATAATTTTGTCATAATTTCTTCACATAGTTGTTTCTGATCATTTTCATCTATTTAAATCAACATCCCATCTTAATCTTGATTAATTAATTCATAACTTTGGAGCAAATTCTTGAAGTAATCTATACATCTCTGAAATGAACTTATTTATACCCCCTTTACTTATGAATATTTCTAATTTATTCTTCCTAAATTATGACCAAACTTATCAACCAAGGAAGCTCTAACTTGATAATAAAATTTTAGAAAAATCTTTTACTTTCAGTACTTGGAGGAGAGACCATCTCGGAACACCAGGTGCTGTAGGTTTCTGTGAGGGACGCTGGATAAAGTGGCAACTCTCTGTCTGTCTTACGGTTCCCAAAACTTATAGAATTTCATGTATGTTACATTCTAAATGTAGTATTATGTGACAAGAATGGAACCTTTACTTTTAACCATATAGCCATATAATAATTGCAACACGAAAACAGAACCAAGTCCTCTCCTCTAGTCCCATCTACCTGCACCCTGCCCAGAACCCTCCATTCCCCTCCCATCCATGTACCATTCCAATTTTTCCTTAAATGACAAAATGGACCCTGCCGCCACTACTTCTCCCGGAAGCTCATTCCACATGGCCACCACTCTCTGAGTGAAGAAGATCCCCCTCTTTAACCCTTTAACTCATGACCTTGTTTCAATCTCTCCTACTCTCAGTCGAAAAAGCCCATCTACATCAATTCTATCCATTCCCCTCATAATCTTAAATACCTCGATCAAATCCCCCCTCAACCTTCTACGCTCCAAGGAATAAAGACCTAATCTGCTCAAGCTCTCTTTGTGATCTGGATTCTGAAACCCAGGTAAGATGTTCTGAAGTGTGGTGATGCGTTTGGTTCTTGAGAGAAAAATTATTGTACTGCATTCTACAAGAGAGATGAGAATTTGGGGTGACATGGTTATCTTAGCGGTTAACATGACACCATTACAGCACCAGTGACCCGGGCTTGAATCCAACACTGTCTGTAAGGAGTTTGTACATTCTCCCTGTGTCTGCATGGGTTTTCCCCGGGGGACCTGGTTCCCTCCCACCCTTCAAAAAAAACCATACGAGAGTTGTAGGTTATTTGAGGTACAGGCTCATGGGTGGGAAGGGCCTGCTACCGTGCTGCATGTTTAAATTCCCTGATTCACACCTGGTTATGAATCTGATTAAATATTCAAAGTGAATGGAAGGGGGAATGGTGAATAGTCAGAAGGATGGTGAAAACAAAAGTCAACAGAAACGGTATAATTCTGAGAGAAAACATCGGCAGCCATCACCCTGGTCACAACCTCTTCTCACTGCTCCCTTCAAGCAGAAGGGACAGAAGTCTCTGAGATCAAGGACAGTTTTCTTCCCCAACAATCATCAGGCTCTTGAACCTCTCTGCACTACACCAACCCTAATCTACACCAAATGATCCTTTGAATTATGTTGTTTTGTCTCTTTATATGTTTTCCTATGTTTTATATATAGGTACATCTGAAAATACAGCAAGAAAGTACATCTATATATTTGTGTAGGAAAATAAACCATTCAATTGCTTCCCATGGGAGGGGAGTCAAGGATAAGAGGGTACAACTTCAGGATTGAAGGTCTCCCAAGAGATGAGGAGGAGTTTCTTTAGGCCAGAGATTGGTGAACCTTTGGAATTTGCTGTCATGGGTGGTTGGGGAGGCCAGGTGTATTTAAGGCAGAAAATTGATGGGTATCTGAATAGTCAAATTTATTGTCATCTGACGGTACAAGTATAAACCTGCATTGTTCTGTAGGGTTGAGTGTATCTGATGAAAAAACCCCAGGAAATGTCAGCAATAGTGGAAAGAGAGCCCCCCCCCCATGCTGAAATCTAGAGCAAAACACATTTTGCTGGAGGAACTCAGCAGTTGACCAGCATCAGTAGGAGGGAAAGGATGGTCGGTGTTTCAAATTGGTACCCTAAATCAAGATTAGCAGCAGATGGCAGTGCCTCTTGCTGTAACGGAGTTCTCATGCTTTGTTAAGCCAAACTAAAGAACTTGGCAACCGTGTTTGTGTTCGTTTGTCAAGTGTTTGCAGGTCCACTTTAATACTCCCACCCTTCCAAATGTATGAGGGTTGCAGGTCAATTGAGTGTTAATTGGGTGGCATGAGCTTATGGGCTGGAAGGGCCTGTTACCATGTTGTATGTCTAATTTAAAAATGGTGTGAGAACAACAAGCTGAATCTGAACATGGACAAAACAAAGGAGATGATTGTGGACTTCAGGAGGATGGAAGTCGGCCATTCTCCACTACACATCAATGGTTCTGTCAGGGAGAGATTGGAGAGAACAAAGTTTATTGGCGTGCACATCCTGGACCCAAAACACCTCCTCATAGTCAGGAAGGCACTTCCTGAAGGGGTGGAGGAGGGCAAGGCTATCTGCCCTTATCTTGACCACCTTTCAATGGAGCAAAATTGAGAGTGTCTTGTCTGGATCCATCATTGTGTGGGATGGTAGCTGCAAGGCAAAGGATACAGTGGATCATCAAAATGGCCGAGAAGGTCACTGGGGCCTCTCTTTCCACTATTGCTGATATTTCCTAGGAATGGTCTGTAAATAGGGCTCAATGGATTATAGAAGGTCCTGGAGGAGATCTTACATAGTTTTTGTTTCCTCAGAATACACTCAACAAACATGTACAGAGTCGTGGGAAGTAAGGAAAATGAGCAGTAAGGCCATGGAACCTATACAGATTAAAGAGGAGGAAGTGCTTGTTGTCTTAAAGCAAATAAGGGCAGATAAATCCCCAGGCCTGACAAGATATTCCCTTGGACTTGGAGGGATGCTTGTGAAGAAATTGTAGGGGCTCTTGCAGAAATATTTAAAATGTCTTTAGCCGTGAATGTGGTGCCAGAGGATTGAAGGGTATCTCACGTTGTTCCATTGTTTAGAAAGGCTCCAAAAGTAACCCTGGAAATTATAGGCTGGTGAGCCTGACATCAGTAGTAGGTAAATTACTGGAAGGTGTTCTAAGAGATAAGATAATCAATTATTCAGATAGCCAGAAACTGATTAGGGATGGTCAACGTGGCTTTGTGTGAGGGAGGTCGTGTTTAAGCAATCTTATAGAGTTTTTATAGGATGTTACCAGGAATGTTGATGAAGGAAAGGTGTGGATGTTGTCTACATGGACTTTAGTAAGGCCTTTGACAAGATGCCACATGGAAGGTTATTCAGGAAGGTTCAGGCACTCGGTATTCATAGTGGAGTAATGAACTGGATTCGACAATAGCTGGATGGGAGAAGCCAGAGAGCAGTGGTGGATGAAGTTACTTAGACTGAAGGCCCGTGTCTAGTGGTGTGTCTCAGGGATCGGTGCTGGGACCATTGATGTTTGTCATCTATATCAATGATCTGGATGATAATGTGGTAAATTGGACCAGGAAGTTTGCAGATGACATTGTGGACAGTGAGGAAGGTTTTCAAAACTTGCAGAGGGATCTGGACCAGCTGGAATAATGGGCTAAAAAATGGCCGATGGAATTTGATGCAGACAAGTGGGAGATGTTGTATTTTGGAAAGACAAACCAAGAAAGGACGTACACGGTAAATAGTCGGGCACTGAGGAGTGCGGTAGAACAGAGAGACCTGGCAATACAGATACATAATTCCCTGAAAATAGCGTCACACGTGGATAGGGTTGTAAAGAGAGGTTTTGGCATATTGGCCTTCATGAATTAAAGTGTTGAGTACAGGAGTTGGGATGTTATAATGAGGTTGTACAGGACATTGGTGAGTTCTAATTTGGAGAATTGTGTATAGTTTTGGTCATCTAACTACAAGAAAGATATCAATAAGATAGAAAGAGTGCGGAGAAGATTTACTAGGTCTTCAGGAACTGAGTTACAGGGAAAGGTTAAACAGGTTCGGACTTTATTCCCTGGAGTGTAGAAGAATGAGGGGAGATTTGATCGAGGTATTTAAAATTATGAGGGGGACAGACAGAGTAAATGTTGATAGGCTTTTCCTACTCAGGTTAGGTGAGATACAAACCAGATGAAATGCAAATAGGCTCTGCCTATTTGTGAGCCCGGTGGTGTGGGGGTGGGGTGAGTCCATTTCTGGTGATGGGTTTATTGTGTAGCTTGTACCCAGATTTTGGGTGTTGTCTCCTGTGGGTGAGGATTAAGGGTGAGAGGTTAAATGAAATGTGGTGCCTGTCTCTGTCTGTGTTTTGGTGGCTGGGGTGGGGAGGTGACTCTGGAAATGTGGGAGGGTCCCTTTATTTGTCTGTTCTCTTTGTTACTCCAAGTTAGTTGTGTGGTTGGGTTTTCAATCCCTTCAGAGTGGGATTTACTGTGCGTGATCCTGTAGCTAAGTTACTATTAATTCCATGCGGACCCATGGGGCGTGAAGGGAGTGGAGATGCAGCACTCCTGTCGGGTCCAGCCACCCAGTTGACTGCTGTCAGCTTCGCTCGGGCTTTGAACGCCACATTGAGGGAGCCGACGGTGGTTTTAGTGGAAATCCCACAACCGCGGGTCTGGGCCTAAGATGGCTGTGCCTGTTAACTGGCAACGGCCATGAGGGAGCTGCAGACTCTGGGGAAGCAGAGAACTGGAGCAGGGCACCAGAGGATGGGAAGATTACCCCCCTCCCCCCCTTATGAGAGGGAGAAGTGGAGGAGATGACCTGCGGTGATGGTGACCATGGTGGAGGACCAGTGATGGGGGGCTCTGCTGCTGAGGGGGCTCTGCAGCTGAGGGACCAGCGCATGCGAGGGCTGCAGGAGACCCACTGCTTGGAACCCGCAGAAGCTGTCGGCTGCTGGAGGCCACCGTCAGGAGATTTGCAGCTGGCAGGGGTTTGGCTCAAAACTGGCTGGAGGGGCACCAGGTATCGGAACCGGGATGTGAGGAGGTGTCGAGGGCGCTGAAGGGTTCCCGACTGTGTCGGAGGTCCGGATCTGGAGGTCGGGTCGCCAATGCTTTGGACTGGACTCTGTGAGGCTGTAGGAGCAGCAGATGTGCCTCGGTGACTCGGGAGGGGGGCTCTCTCTCTGACTAAGTCTGACTGTAGGAGGGGCCTAAGCAATTCCTGCCGGTGGCGAATCTGTCTGCCTTACAGCAGGAAAAAGGAAATTTCATGTAAAATAACCCTGTTTTATTACCATGATAATAAATTGAATCTTGAATCTTAGAGAAACAGAAAAAAACCCTGTGAATCTTTAGCAAAACTTGAGAGAATGGAAGGACTCAGAGGGTTGGGCGACATCTGTGGTTTCAAACGACCAGGTAATGTTTTGGGCTAGGACCATTTTCTGAGATTAAAGGTGATATATTACGTACATGAAGGGGGTAAAAAAGCTGGGGAGGGGGCAAAAGGTGATGGGGAAGAGTTGGAGAGACAGGAAGAGAGAGGGAGCACTGTTGGTTGGGGGGAGGTGCGGGAAGTTAGAGAGAAAAGAGACAACAGGACTAGGTAAAGAAGAGGTGGAAACTGTGGGATCACATAGAGGGTAGGTTACCTAAAATGAGAAATACTGATGTTGAATCTCAGGTTTATTGCCATTTGATTGTACATTTATACATAGGACGAGACAAAACAGAATATCTCCAGACCAGAGTGTGCACACACAGATATACAGTGCACCTTGCATACAAATGACATGTATAGCAATTCCAAATAAATATACTGTAGCAGCCCGCGGCTAC